>NC_134570.1:87767312-87799812 GCF_050947875.1 Dermacentor variabilis | reverse complement strand
AAGCCTCGGTTTATAACCATTTCCAGCTTTTATAAAGCAGAAAGTGGGAGGGTGCACTACATTTATTAACTGCCTTACAAATGTATTTCCACGGAGGGGGCTGAGCGCTACATTGGCAGGTCGCTTTCGCCTACAGTTTATATCCATAAGAAGAGAGGTCTCCGCAGTAATGAGGCCTTTCTCTTCAGAACAATGACATTCTTCCTGTAAGATTTGAATCTAAAACTAATATAAGTACGGCGTAGCATTTGTAAAGTTAAAGTGGACCATCGTTGTATTAATTGTTTTTTATTTATAGGCGCCTGTCTTCGCTGCTCGTTTCAATTGAATGTTGGGGAAGATGTGTTGTTCGAAATTTGATAAAACCTAGCACGTGTTGCGCAAGGTTGATGTTCGCACTAGTTGACAATCCACGATTTATTGCTTCAGCGCAACCGGAAAGCGAATTGAGCGAGAAGGCCCACTCGCACCTTCTTTGGCTAGTCTGAAGTACTTACACGCAGATATTTAAGAGTACGCTGTCTCCTCGCTTGCAGCAGGTGAGCGTAGGGAATGGTCAATGTCAGCTCTTGTTATCGAAATATCCCTTCCAGTACTGCTGCATCTATTGAAAAGAAGGTCTTCTTAGCTGACCACACCGGGTCGGTGTATCTGAGATCTGGTTATCTTGTAACCACTTCCAGAAGGAGATGGTTGGTGAGGTTACTTGTAGGTGTCGTATGTGTGAACATGAAAATGGTATCAAGTGGTACTTGTAAATGTCGATAACACGTAGTAACAATCAGCAACTAAGGATATAATAAAACGAGTATAATTAGCCGTAAACGGAGTGGGATGTGAGTGGCTGTCTCGCTGTCGCCCTCTGCCGTGCCGTCGCCAAGTTCCATCTAACTTAATTGCCCCGCCCTCAGCCAGATGGTGCGAAGTGGCCGAGTTCCGGATAGAAGAGAGCTGTATTTGAGAAGCAGGGAGAGCGGAGAGCGGCCGGCCACGTCAATGCTACGCACGAGCCTCGGGCGTGCGTTTTGAAGAAGCCGTAAGCACTCGGGTTTAAGAGGTCCTACGCCTCGCGGTAGCTTGAAGAAAGCAACAAGGAAGCGGAGGCAAGGGACGCACTCTAGACTGTTAAACGCTGAACAAGGAAAGGGTCAACCAAGGGTTGACGCTTGCAAGACCAGGTCCACGTAATTGCTCGACAAATACGATATGACGAAGATACGAACCGAGTGAATAATGAAGATGAAAAGACACAGACAGACAGAATGGAGAGATATAATCGACATTAAGTAATCGAATCACCCATGCCACCATTTACGTCGACCCTGTCTTCTTTAGCGTCGACACATGGCTGAACCTTTTTCTTGCGCAACTCCTTTGTTTTCTTGTGCATACTAGTAAAAACTTTCAGTGGACAGCACTTAATACGGAGTTTGATTCACTTGTGCTTAACGTGCCGAATGATCAGATGGGTTTGTTGCAAATACTAGCAATATATTTGAACTACGATGCAGTAGATAATGACAGTTATATCATTGTGCTGGAGAGTGTATGCGCTAGATGCTCGCAAAACTTCACTAGTTGTGATTGATGAGATACGATTAAGTGGAACATGAAAATAACCGAGTATTCTAAGGTGCGGGCTAAACAGGTAAAATGGAGGCTCATGATACTTCTGACTGAACTAGTTTCTTTTGCGTGACATGTGATGTAACGTCTCGCCACTATGCAAATTGAGCTTGGAACTCTCCGGTGTTATGCGGTCAAGGTCACCGAAAAAAAAAACTGTCGTAGATGGATCCAGTGGTGAATTAAGCGCCTGAAGAGTAGCGTACAAAATTGAGAGAAGCAAGTAATGAACCCCAAGGTTGAAACCCTGATGTTTAACGATAAGCCGACCGGCGGGATGCCAGAGGCACATCTTGTACCTAAAGATGAATGTCTTGTTTAAATATGGACATCCTGCTTTCGTTGGTTAACATTTAGCAGTATAATATATGTTGCTGGTGTGGATGGCTTTTTCATGCATTAAAGTGTACCGTGGAAATTGAAATGCCAGGAAACCATGGGCTGCTAATACGTGTACATCGTGGCCAGCCGGCTCTTGAACTGGCTAGGCTCCTGCCTTTCCCTCTCATTTTACTATTTTTCTAATACGTTTACATTTGTCCCTGTCAAGCAGTCGTGCTCTTGCTCACCTTGTATTGTCTGTGTGTTTGAGGAGACGCAGTTGATGTTATTTCTTTGGACTGCCATGTTGGTGCAATGTGTCGTACATCCAGTGTGATTCACTCATTTATACGTCATTGAGGGAACTTGCTCGCAGTCAAGCGGCGTACAGTTGGTTGTATTGTTGTTAGTTTGAACATGTTCACCTTTTTTGTCATATTTATGTAATACACGTATTAAGCGCACACTTTCATACTCCGTTTCAGACATCGCGTGCAGTGTTATGTATGGAGAATACGGACTTTTTTCAGTGGCTGCGTTCGCACTTAGAAATAGTTCGACGTTTCTGTGCAAAACTGTTCTTAAATAGCTTCAGTATTCAATTAAAGAAATTTTTGATCCTTAAAAACAAACAAACTGTGGTACACGGCTGATAATGCGTTGTTTTAGGTCGATTTGCCTTTAGTTGTTTTTCTTCTCATGTTTTTTATTTGCAGCCCGTCACGGCAGCTTCACGTGCATGCTCGTGCGAGCAAACGCCACTGGCGTGACGCGAAGCATCGGCAGAAATCGCGGGGTGATAAATTTCCGTTACCGAACATCTTGCGTAACTTCCACAGCGTTGCACCCGATGTCTGAAACCGAATATGTTGAGCAATGAAACCAACGACGCTGACCAACTCTGTCATTTCCGCCAAACTTTGCGATCGTTAGGAGGCAGACTTGTCGTACGCCAGCTGGCTGAGATGGCACGGCTCTGTTAAAGCACCGTTCATGAAGTCAATGTCTTACAACACGACACTACGTGACATTTTCAGAGTGTTTTGTTGTTTTCAGCTGCGCTAGTTATGCTGGCAGCAACTAATGTACAGTCCCATGCTTGTTGCCTGTAGCATATGTTCAGCGTACTTGCAGGTGTTCTTACAGAGTACAAAGCAGAGGCGTACGACAAGGCCACGGGAGGCGCTACGCATTAGTTGCGTTTCTCGCATTCTGGTATCGCTAATTACAGTGTAGTCGAGGGCTGCCGAACGTACCTGTTTGTTATATCGCACATTGGTCGTTGAGAACGACGGTCGCTCGTTTCAATGGTCGCCGAATGTGCATGAGTTACAAAGGCACAAACACAAATTAAGCAGTGTGTCGCCAAATTTTCTGGCGTTATGGCGTTATGGGAAGTTGTGTGTGTGGTCCTATGCGTGCATGGGCTTGTGCATGTGACTGTAAAAACGTTTTGTTTGTCTCTTTCTGTGCTCTGCTGAGTTGTTTATGATCCTTTCGCTGGTTACATGGAGTGCACAATTCTAAAAAGAACAACTGACGAATAACTGCTGGGCTAGTTTGTCTTCCTGCACAAAAAATATTGTCTGTATGCGGGGATAACGGCTTGCTCTTTAATTACCTATATTACGGGCAGTTATCGTAATCGTCGATCGAATGCATTCAGCCCGTTCGTGACTTATAAGATTGACCGTACTTCATGGGATTTGGAGGCTGTATAAAGCTTCCTAAAATAAAACTAAATGTGTGGCAAGCCCGTAAGCTACGCTGTAAATTGCCAGCACGCGCACGTCCTTTGATTTCAGAGCGCACATTGCCAGTTGTGCCTTAAGCGTTTTATTCTGTGATTCAATCGCTTTCCTCGAGTCTCGAGAGCCTTGCTGAAAAAGAACTCGCACACAGTGCCTTTCAGGCACATGTTGAAAATAAAACCTGCTTCAATGTCAAGCACTTCTCTTTTCTGTGTTGTTTTACAGACACTACTAACAATGCTGAACAGTCGGGTATTGTATGGATTCTAAGAAGCGTTATGTGCGTGTGTAAAGAATTCGCGATATTGAAACCAGCGTAATTAGATAGATAGATAGATAGATAGATAGATTTAAAACGGCATGAAATAGACAAATATTGCTAATCGCAGTAGCGTTGGCCAACTGCATGCACGCGTACGTGATGCCTGCAGTTAAAAGGGGCGCCCTGTTGTAAATAGTTCTTTACTCTAACCACTCTCCCTGTTACATTACTCACTCCTCCTTCTCCTCTCCACTGCTGACCGCTGCTCAAGTGTCAGCAGGATGCGCAAGACAGTTACTGCGGTTAGTAGTAATCTATTCATAGAGAAATAAACCAATTACTACTAACGATGATGTCAAGCGTAAAGCTCATGGTAGCTCTGGCATTATTCAAGTGGCAGATTTAAAGCTTTACTACAAGAATAAACGGTATCGCATTAAGATTACTCAAGTAGCTGGTAGGAATTCATATGCCTGCCTTTTGACTACGTCATCCTCCGAGAGCCCATTCATGCCTGCACTAGAGCACATATTGTGTCGTTTTGAATGTTCATTGTAGCGCTGCCTATCGGAGCGTTCACAAAGAACCATTGGAATATTTTATTGCCCTACGTCATTTGTTGTGTAAGCGGTTCGTCTGAGACCTGCATTTTCGAAACTTCCGAACTCATTGACTAAGAATCCAGACCAGTGAGCTGGTGTATGAAAATTGTCAGAAGACGCTGGCGCGAAAGGGAAATCGAGAAGCGCTGTCCACCTATCCACCACAGTACCGTATAATCCTGCGGTGTCTGGCTTTTCGCATCGCCTGTTACCGGCGCTATTGTTAACAGCATTGCCGTCTCTGACATTACGACTGTCCACACCGTGGGGGCTTAATTTATGGAGAAGAACGGAAGTGACCAGGAAAGCATCCGCAATCCGATTTTGTTTTGCATAGCGCTCATGCCGTAAACAATGGGCCAAAAGAGTGAAAGGGGCGGGTCGCACTTCTGCGGTGTACTTCACATTCGACTCGCACAACTCGCGAACAAATACAGACACGCACTAAAACAGCGTTTTTTAACATGTTTATTTTCACATAGCTTTCTTTGTTGCTTTAAGTGTGGCCGTAATATTTTATTCTTGAAATTGAAGGCGGGAAGTTCGACAACAATTAAACGAGGCCTGCTTGCAATCAGTTCAGTGACAACATGCGCCGTTCGTCGCGTACATTATACCGGGGAAAAGCGCCGGCGACCTCGTCGGACACAAAGACGCAATTCTGGCGTAGCGAACCAAGGTGCTGGGCTGACGTAAAATGTAGAAAAGGCAATGCGTCCATGTTAGTCTACGTCAAGATTAGTTGATCAAAGGCGACAACCATGGCGATGCCAAAAAGGCTTGACTGCAGATCGACAGCGAGCTGTGTGGCCTCGGGATGTTTGCAAAAGACGTTGCAGCACAATCATTCCGAACGTTTCAAGCTCAGTACAGCGACATAACGAAGAAGGTTAAATATACAGAACACGTAATGCCTGAAACGCGCGAATCAACCATAATTGTTAGATCATCGTACGACCACTCTATTTAATTTGTTATTACGCCTTAGAAACTTAAAATTGCTCAATTAATCCATTTGTGACATCGCTCATGTTCTACAGTTCAAGTTGAATACGCAAGGTCAACATAGGTAAGTCGTTATCGTTTATGTGCTGACGGTTTCATTGGAGTGGCGTGGAATCAGTATCGCTTGGTCATTGCCCACTGGGGATACTGGTTGACCTTGAACACGTTGGAGCCCCACGTGTTGATGGCGAGAATCTCTGTTGTGACGCAGATAATTTTCATGATGAATCCCGGCCCAGCCTTGTGTGCGCAACAGGTCAGACGGCGCGTCGTGCAAGGAAGGGAAAAAACATGAATTAAGGAGGTGAGAAAAAAAGAAAGAGCACAATAAGGTGAAAGTAACTGGCAAGCTTTTACTACTGCAGAGGGGGCAGCAGGAAAAACTGTGGCACAAGGGAATGAAACAATCACAAGAAACATTGATTTATTGATTAGCTGGTTGATTGGTTCAGTGACGCTGTTTAACGCCTTGAAGCAAGCAAACAAGGAGCTACTAGATAAGGTCATTAGGAAGGTGTCCCGACAAATTTTGACCACGTGGGCTTCTGTAACGTCCACCACAGGTTCGGTACGCAACATGTTTGCATTACACGTCCCGATTGAGAATTGGACGCTGCAAGAGGAAGAGGAAAGAACATGACTACAACTTGAATTGACCATTATATTCACGCAGACCATACAGGGATTTTTTTTTCAGCTGCACCAATTTTTTAATGACTGCCTATGGCAGGTAGCACAATCTAACCTTTGATCTAAATTGCCCGATGAGGTGGCCCTTACTTCTACGACAAATCAAAATGTTCAACTGAATAATTAATGCAGTTACGCTAATTAACTTTTTTTATTAATTACATTACCCCACATATTTCAATGTGTGAATCACAGCCGCTGAGTTTGCACGGCGAATCCACTTGGAACGAATTCTCCCGACCGCATCAGTCTCCATATATTTATTTTCATTGTGTTCGTCGAAATGCATTGGTGTTCCAGTTAGCGTTGTGTTTGAATGCATAAGACAGCATTTTCCTTAAAGTCCTTAAGTTAAAAAAGTAACTTAACGGGAACAAGACGGAACTATATATATAGAAGGTGTCCAAAGTTAGACTTTCCGGATTTTTAAATTAAAATGCAAAGAGGAGTACACAGAAGTCATTTATTTACCTAGGTTATGCAGCCAGGTGGTTGCAAACTGTGAGAATAATTGTGGTCGTAATGTCAGTATATAATTAAATTCGATAAATATCTTTTTATTTACTGCAGTTAGCCTGTACACATTGAAAACTCAGAGGCGGTTCGATTTGGTGACTATTCCATTTTGTACAGTTTTAGTAACGCGCCTGTGCCCTGAGATATGCACGTCTGAAATTTCAGCCCAAGCCGTCTAATTACGCACGCGAGGCCCCTCCCTAGTGTGACGCAGCTGTTGCGTATGGCGCTCCGTCTGACAAGAAGGTGGGGTGAGAGGCGACAGTGATTACTTCTCGTTCTCGGCCAGCGTGTCCGTTCTTGGCCAGCGAAACCGAAGAATGACTGTGAGGGCGACGTGAGACGAGCCCTGTTTCTTTGAGCAATTGCTATTAGAGCAGGTCACTAGACCCCTTGCCGCTTTAGACTTCTTATGCACTCAGGTGCGGCGATGCTGCTCTGCTTTCTTATTTACAATAATGTAAGCTTTGTTTGGATAATGATTTAAATTAATGCCATCTCACAACATAAAAGCGACAGCGTCAGCTTCCATACAGCACATTGTTAACCACTGAAGTTACCAGTTTCCCAGGTGCCTTGCACATGCTTAAAGAGAATTTACGACCCTGCATTGGTCAGTGCTTAGGAAACACGGGTTACTGGCCCGTATTCTCTATGTCACTTTTTTAAAATTAGAACGCATCTGCCAGTCCTCATGAGAGAGCATGAAATTGCGTCAACGTAGTCAAATTCGCATTTATTTAGTTACAGACAGCTACCATTCCGGCATCACTTCGGAAGAAGTGGAAGTAAAACAACAACAACAACAACAACAACAACAACAACAACAACAACAACAACAACAACAACAACAACAACAACAACAACAACAACAACAACAACAACAACAACAACAACAACAACAACAACAACAACAACAACAACAACAACAACAACAACAACAACAACAACACGTACAGTGTAAATCCATGGCCTACATACAAACAAAACATATAAACATGTTAGAAATTAGCTTCAAATATACTATTGCTTACACAATATCGGTTTCGAGTGATATTAAATCTTACTCAGCTTAGAATTATGACAATCGCCAAGAAACAAACGGTTCAAAGATGTTCGAAGTGCTTGCCTTCCGCCACAACAGACCACATGAACCGCTCTCGCGTGAAGTCGACAACTCTGCGCAGCACTTCCGGGTCGATGCTTCTACAGGCGGTAAGTATTCTCGTCTTCATGTCGTTGACATCGGTGGGCTAAACTTCGTAAACGCGATCTTTCACGTAGCCCCAGAAAAAGTCCAGTGGAGAGAGATCAGGGGATTTCGGTGACCAAAACGATCTCCCCTTCGCGTCCGATCCACTGCCGTGGAAAGTTAGTTTAACCAGTTCTTTGCAGTGGACGAGAAATGTGGCGGGGCTCCGTCAAGCTGGAACCAAACTTGCCGCAGTTCGTGGAGACGGAGACGCGAGGCAAATTTATCAACGACAGCAGCAAGAATTTCGTGCGCATAATTCTTTCCATCGAGGTTCCCTTCGAAAAAGTGAAGTTCAATGATTCTGTCCCCAAGTATGACACGCCACACATTTCGACCCGAGCGAATATGGTGGTTGTGTTGCCGCAGCCAGTGAGCATTTCCTTGCGACCAGTAGTGAGCATTGTGAATGTTTACTCTGCCTTTCCTGCGAAATCGAGCCTCATCAGTCCAAATCACTCTTAGTACCAAATCCTTATTTTGGTCAGTTTTTATTAGGGACCAATTACAAAAGTCTCCCTCACTTAGGTCCTGATGAAGACTCACGTGGTATGGATGAAATTCGTGCATTTTTAGAACGTTGTGCACTGTTCCCACGTTTTTACCGCACTGTTTTGAAATATCCCTGATGCCTGCATTTGGCATTGCATGCACGCAGGAAAGGACGTCAATTTCAAAGTCATCATCAATGATGCTCTTCTTGGGCTGCCTTTTTTTGGTGAACTGAGCCTGTTGGGCGAAAACGTCTGAAAATGCTAACAAATGCTGTTTTGGTTGGAACTCGCCGATCCGGATGGCGAGACGCGTACAGACTCATTGCTAATGAGGCATTGCCGTTCATCTCCGCCATTTATAGCACTACACCAATTTTTTGCTGCCGTAGAATATTCCCTCGACCCAGACGATGCAGCCATTTTTCAACGCAGAAGGTCCCAACGCAGGGCTTGCTTCTTCCAATGGCCCAGCTTAGTAGAGGCAATCGGTGGCGAAGGCATAGGGCACATAATGGAAGCTCAGGGGTTCACTCGATGCGCTTGCAAGGCGATGCCTCATCTGTTCAGCACTTTCGCAAAACCGCGAAGATTTAAAAAAAAATCGTCAGGCATACACAAATGAAGTGCACTGCTCGCACCAGTTCACAGTCGTCCTTCTATTTCCCAGCAGTTTTTCAGGCGTAGGCAATGCAGGACCCTCAAATCGCACACTTCGGACGTGTACAGCGTCCCTGGAACACCACTGGCAACTGAAGTGCTGCCCGGCAGCTGTCACCTTTGTTTCATGCTTAGCGCTTCCATGACTTCGAGCCTCCGAAATGCAAATAAACAAACAAACAAACAAACAAACAAACAAACAAACAAACAAACAAACAAACAAACAAACAAACAAATAAATAAATAAATAAATAAATAAATAAATAAATAAATTATACCAATGCCAGTATCGCAATCCCGCACTTAATTACTTCGACAGCACGTGCAAGGTGGCATCGCGCTTTGTCGCCAACTCTGCAAGTCATTGCTTCACGAAAGAGCTCGGCCAAGCCGCCACGCAATGTCACCCTTCGGTTTCGCTGGCGCCGAGCGAAAGCGGTGGCCAAGAACGAAAAGTAATCAGCTTGAAAATTCCTTCCAAGTGACGAACGCCTGACGAACTCCACGGCCAGAATGCGTAAATTGCAATATGGGCCATACTGTAATTAGTTAAAAACTTAATCAGTGAATTTTTATTAATTAGTCGATTTGGCATCTCTTTTTTGCGCAAGTATTGTCCGCCGCTTTGAATAGACCAGCTCATGAACTAGAATTGGGATAATATCTGCCACAGGCAACTCAAAGATTTTTGAAAGTGTTCGCTGAAACAGCCTCTGTATATATATATATATATATATATATATATATATATATATTGTCTTGTTACCGTTAATTTACATCGGGGCGCGCGGACGCCGTTGGAAGCTGGCGCGACGTGTACACGTCGCAAAATCCTGGCCATGAGCAATGTAATTCTGTAGTAGTGGCTTAGCACCACCCGCTCAAGAAAAGTGGGGCTTTACTTGGTTCGAGTACACGTAAACTGGTTAAATTTGCTACTATATTATTTTCGTTTCCGCGGCTTCCACGGTAATGTACTCAGAGGTGTACATCCTACAAAGAGCCGTGATGTTTCTGGGATTGCGAAAACCCCCGTGTACTTAGATTTAAGTGCACGTTAAAGAATCCCAGGTGGTCGAAATTTCCAGAGTCCTCCACTACGGCGTGCTTCATCATCAGAAAGTGGTTTTAGCACGTAAAACCCCATAATTTTTAGTGTTTCTGAGGATATTCCGATACCTAGCTCATCACTGTTTAATTAGCGCAGTATAGTATCCCATCGTTTGCCTTCCCTATAGACGAGGGAAAACAGGGGTAAGGCGGGATAAAAATCCAAGAGGATGAGCAAAACGAGAACAAGGTGAAAGCGGGAGCCAGCAGCGTTTCGACAACTGCACTTTTCTTCAAGGCCACATATGCTTTCCTCGCCACACTATATATAGGTGGGGTTCTTCTAAACTGGAGAGGGCGTAAGGCGGGTGGGTGTGGCAACGAGCGAAGGTGGGTCAGCGGCGAGGGCGTAGAATTGAGAAACTTTAAAGACATGTTGGTGCACGCGAAAGTCAGCCAACATCATTCCCGGCAATGAAAGCATGTTGTCGCCCCAGGTGCAAGACCTGTAGGAACCTTCAAAGTGACATTAAAATTAAAAGCACCGCAAATTGTTATACACAAGAAGTCAAAAATAGCTTTACTTGTACAAGCTAGAATGTGATTTATATGCTTGAATGTTCCTTCCGTAAGAAACAATATATCGGGAAAATGGAACAATCGGTGAACGTCAGATTAAACGGACATCGCGCGGACACAGTTAAAAAGCTTCCCAAAGCCGTCGCCGAGCATTTCAACGAACACATAGTTGGGTTGCTTGGGTCATTCACCTTGTTTTGCTTTTTAAACCATTTATCCCTTTTTTCCCTCTTATTTATTTATCCATTCAAATAACTTTATTCAGTGCCCTGCGATTCGGTGGGGTGGGCCTGGACCCCGCCTATGTTTCGGCCAAGGGTTGTTGGGCCTTGGCGGATTCCTCGGCTCGCTGGACGGCCCAGAGTTGGTGCTGCAGATCCGAGCTGAGCAACGCAGACTCCCAGCGTGCGCGGAGGCTGTCGCTGTTTGAGGCTACATCAACGTTACTCTGGATTACAACCGTACATTCCTATAGGATATGCTCCAGGGTGGCCCTATAGAGTCCCAATGTCTGCGCTTGTCCGTCGTGTAAAAATCGGGTGTATTAGGTGCATAATAGCTGGACTCGGATAGGATCTGGTCTGTAACTGCCGCCATTCGCCAGACTGGTTTTTGCTTAATATTGGGTGCGGCGGCGGGAATGTACGCCTCTGCATTCTATGGTGTTGTGTAATTTCGTGAAATCTGGTCATTCGATCTTCCCACTCCCACTCATCGGTAGTCGATGAGACGGAGCTGACCGAGGCTCGGTCCGTAAGTTCTCGAGCCATGCGGTGCGCCGCCTCATTGCTAACGTCCGGTAGTGTGTGAGCGGGTGTCCAGATGAGATCGACACTTTTATCGCGGTTATTAGCTAATTTTAGGAGTCGGATTTACTTAAGTAACTCAGTGAAGTTAGGAGGACAAAAGAAGCACATAAAGTGCTAAAAAGCGGGCAAGTCCTGTGCTACGGGGGCTTAGCGGATGGATGGATGGATGGATACAACTTTCTTGTACGTCCGGCAAGGTTTAACGTGACCCGGGCTCCGGTCTCCCACGGGGGAACGTCAAGGCCCTGCCTCCACGCCGCCTCACGGGCTTGCTGGGCTGCCCGCTTGGAATCTTGGAATCTTGGCTTAGCGGAGAGACGAAAACTAGGAGTCGGATTCCTGATTAATAAGGATATAGCTGGTAACATACAGGAATTCTATGTCATTAACGACAAGGTGGCAGGTCTTGCTGTGAATTTAAGAGGTACAAATTGAAGGTAGTACAGGTCTACGCCCCTACATCTAGTCATGATGACCAGGAAGTCGAAAGCTTCTATGAAGACGTGGAATCGGCGATGGGTAAAGTCAAAACAAAATACACTGTAGTGATGGGCCACTTCAATGCCGCGGTAGGCAAGACGCAGGCTGGAGGCAAGTCAGTGGGGGAATATGGCACAGGCTCTAGGAATAGCAGGGGAGAGTTATTAGTAGAGTTTGCAGAACAGAATAAGATGCGGATAATGAATACCTTCTTCCCCAAGCGGGATAGCCGAATATGGACGTGGGGGAACCCGAATGGCGAGACTAGAAATGAAATAGACTTCATACTCTGCGCTAACCCTGGCATCATACAAGATGTGGACGTGTTCGGCAAGGTGCGCTGCAGTGACCATAGGATGATCAGAACTCGTATTAGCCTAGACTTGAGGAGGGAACGGAAGAAACTGGTACATAAGAAGCCGATCAATGAGTTAGCGGTAAGAGGGAAAATAGAGGAATTCGGGATCAAGCTAAAGAACAGGCATTCGGCTTTAACTCAGGAAGAGGACCTTAGTGTTGAAGATATGAACGATAATCTAATGGGCATCATTAAGGAGTGTGCAATAGAAGTCGGCGGTAGCTACGTTAGACAGGTTGCCATTAAGCTATCGCAGGAGTCGAAAGAGCTTATCAAGAAACGCCAATGTATGAAAGGCTTTAACCCTACAGCTAGAATAGAAATGGCAGAACTTTCCAGGTTAATCAACAAGCGTAATACAGCTGACATAAGGAAGTATAATATCAATAGAATTGAACATGCTCCCAGAAACGAAAGAAGCCTAAAAGCAATGAAGAAGAAACTATAGGCATAGGCAAGAATCAGATGTATGCGTTAAGAGACAAAGCTGGCAATATCATTACTCATATGGATGAGATAGGTCAAGTGGCTGAGGAGTTCTATAGGGATCTATACAGCACCAGTGGCACCCACGACGATAATGGAAGAGAGAATAGTCTAGAGGAATTTGAAATCCCACAAGTAACGCCGGAAGAAGTAAAGAAAGCCTTGGGAGCTATGCAAAGGGGGAAGGCAGCTGGGGAGGATCAGGTAACAGCAGATTTGTTGAAGGATGGTGGGCAGATTGTTCTAGAAAAACTGGCCACCCTGCATACGCAATGCCTCATGACCTCGAGTTTACCGGAATCTTGGAAGAACGCCAACATAATATTAATCCATAGGAAGGGGGGCGCCAAAGGCTTGAAAAATTATAGACCGATCAGCTTACTGTCCGTTGCCTACAAAGTATTTACTAAGGTAATCGCAAATAGAATCAGGAACACCTTAGGCTTCTGTCAACCAAAGGACCAGGCAGGATTTCGTAAAGGCTACTCAACAATAGACCATATTCGCTCTATCAATGAAGTGATAGAGAAATGTGCGGAATATAACCAACCCTTATATATATCTTTCATTGATTACGAGAAAGCGTTTGATTCAGTCGAAACCTCAGCAGTCATGGAGGCATTATGGAATCTGGGGTGTAGACGAGCCGTATGTAAGAATACTGAAAGATATCTATAGCGGCTCCACAGCCACCGTAGTCCTCCATAAAGCAAGCAACAAAATCCCAATAAAGAAAGTAGTCAGGCAGAGAGGTAGGATCTCTCCAATGCTATTCACAGCGTGTTTACAGGAGGTATTCAGAGACCTGGATTGGAAAGAATTGGGGATAAGAGTTAATGGAGAATACCTTAGTAACTTGCAATTCGCTGATGGTATTGCCTTGCTTAGTAATTCAGGGGACCACTTGCAATACATGCTCACTGACCTGGAGAGGCAAAGCAGAAGGGTGGGTCTAAAATTAATCTGCAGAAAACTAAAGTAATGTTGAACAGTCTCGGAAGAGAACAGCAATTTACGATAGGTAGCGAGGCACTGGAAGTGGTATGGTAATACATCTACTTAGGACAGGTAGTGACCGCAGATCCGGATCAGCAGAATAAAATAATCAGAAGAATAAGAATGGGCTGGGGTGCGTTTGGCAGGCATTCTCAGATAATGAACAGCAGGTTGCCATTATCCCTTAAGAGAAAAGTGTATAACAGCTATTATTTACCAGTACTCACGTACGGGGCAGAAACCTGGAGGCTTACGAAAAGGGTTCTACTCAAATTGAGGACAACGCAATGAGCTATGGAAAGAAGAATGACGGGTGTAACGTTTAGGGATAAGGAAAGAGCAGGTTGGATGAGGGAACAAACGCAAGTTAATGACATCTTAGTTGAAATGAAGAAAAAGAAATGGGGGGGGGGCATGGGCAGGACATGTAATGAGGAGGGAATAATAACCGATGGTCATTAACGGTTCCGGACTGGATTCCAAGGGAGGGGAAGCGTAGCAGGGGTTGGCAGAAAGTTACGGATGAGATTACGAAATTTGCAGGGACGACATGACCACAATTAGTAAATAACCGGGATAGTTGGAGAAGTGTGGGAGAGGCCTTTGCCCTACAGTGGGCGTAACCAGGCTAATGATGATGATTTATTTATTTATTCATTTATTCATTCCATTTAAGTATTTTCTTTTGATTTTTTTTCAGGAGCACCGGTTTCAGCCGATACTTCTGTTATCGCTTGCAGACACACGATAGCCGAGGCCTACCAGCGAAATAGGTGATAGAGGGATGCCGTGAACGCAGTGGAAACGCGGTTGGCAGACGGCCGCGTCCCCGCCTTGTGCACAACATTCCTTTATTCTCAATTCTACACCCTCGTCGCTAACACACCTTCGCTCGTTGCCGCACCCACCCGCCTTACTCTCTCTCCCCTTCAGAAGTACCCTACCTATATATACTCTGGCGAGGAAAGCAATTGTGGCCTTGAAAAATACAAGTCCACTTGTTGAAACGTTGGCTCCCGCTTTCACCTTGTTCTCGTTTTGCTCTTCCCTATAGACAAGACTGTTTATGGGTTCGTTAGCCTAGGAATGGCGAGTAAGCAAATGAGTAAAAAATTCACCGACAGTTACGGTACTCCATAATGAGAAATTTGAGGATAGCTCTACACGCGTTTTCATTTCGCGATATATTGGCTAGCGCAGACAATCTGTCTCGTGCGGTACATTGCAAACGCAACAACCTCGCTAGTCGGTAGATCGCGTGAGGCAGCGCTTGGGTTACGCGTGCGCGCGATTCTCAGCAGCCCCTGCCGACAGACGTCCGCTCATGCAGCACTTTGTTTCCATACATGGCGTCGGCGAACGCGCTCGCCGCATGCCATCGGTGAACAGACGACTGAGCGCTACTCTGGCGCCATCTCGTAGCGCTCGTCGACGCAGAGCGTGTCTTGATTGGTGCTATGCTTTTCTTCTCACGCTTTCTGCACACCTTCCTCCTCCGCTTTCCTCCTCGCCCTATCCTTGCTATCACCGTATTTCCTCCCCCGCAGCGCTCCGCGTTCGCTCTTTCATCCTCCGCTGTGCTCGTTCGCTCGGTTACGCCGAGGGCCGCCGGCGAGGGACGCCGAAGGACGCCGACGCCAAACGGAGGAATAGGTGCCTAAAAGATGCGCTCTAAAGGCGACAAGTTAGAGTAGTGCCTGGTAAGCTTAAAGAAATCACGAGCTTCTATGCGCCAGCTTCTCATCATGTCAAGTATAGGCTCAATCATTCGCAGTAATTTCACGTTATTTTGCCATATCTGGGCATTCTGTGAAATCGTGCATCGAGATATTCAATCGAATACTTCGGTCCGAAGGCAAATAACTCGGTCCTCATTCAAAATTTCGAGTACTCTCACGTAACTTATAGGAAGAGGACCGCGCAAAGTGCGCCAAATGTAAGCGGACGCACCATGTCACCAGCGGTCATGCGGCCCATGTGGTAGACGATGGCATTGGGTGGCGTCGCAGCTGGCAGCATGAACGCGAACGAACACCCGATGGTCGTGGGAATGCTGAAGTAGAGCGGGTGGATGCGCCGGTGCGTGGCGTTCTCCAGCACCACGGGTAGCATGAGTTTGCATATGGCCGAGTTGCTCGTGAATTCGGTCAGCACCGAGGCGAGGAGGCACAGCAGCACCACCATCATCCAGTCCGGCACGGGGTCCAGGACCTCCAACCCTACCACCATGAGATCCGATAGGCCAGACTTCTGCGCGAAGGAAGTGGCGCGATTGCGCGCGTGAGTTCATTCCCGTATTGTAAAGCGTAGCTTCGCTTACTGCCCCATCTCAGTTAGATGAACTTAATATGATAATGATTATTAGCATCCCTTTGAAGTGGGGCATTGACACGCATCTTCTAAGATCTATCTATCTATCTATCTATCTATCTATCTATCTATCTATCTATCTATCTATCTATCTATCTATCTATCTATCTATCTATCTATCTATCTATCTATCTATCTATCTATCTATCTATCTATCTATCTATCTATCTATCTATCTAAACGTTATCCCACCTACTTGGGTCACTGGGTAGTCGGTGGTCGAATGGGTAGCTTATCGCGCTGCTGTGCTGAGGTGGCAGGGTTCAAAAGCAGCCACCGGACCAACTTGCGTCACTGAGTATGTCACAGTATGTACAAATGTGCCGCTCTTCAAAGAAGCCTCCGTGAGGCCGACTTGGAGTACCGGCTCTGTGCCCCTCGGTCTGTACTGGTTTTCAATGAGCCCTTTTGATGTCAACTTGGTCCACTGTGCATGTTCCAGCATGTGTGCGGCGCTCTTAAATGGATGTTTTTGACGCAAACTAAAGTAACTAGGTATGTGCCACTGGAAATGCCACCCTGAAATTGCGAATAATATCTCTTAAATTTCGCCGATGCTGAGTGGAACGTCACAAGGGTTCCTCAAACACGGCAGCCCGACGCTTTAGCGAGGTACGCCACAAATGCACTGGGTATGTGCCGTGCTCTAATGAACCGCTCGTCTACTTGGGTCACTGAGAATGTGTCACTGAGTGTGCGGCAAGTGAGGGAACAATTCTCAGAGTTCGCACGCACTGACCCGCAATGCATTTCAGAGGCCTCGCACAAGCTTCGCGGAGATGGCGCGAGATGGCGTCGAGTGCCCTTATGGAAGTGCGGTAGAGGACTCCCGCTGCAGTACACGACTCGCACGTAAGTCTTCTAGACGGTGGCAATACATCGTGTCGCTCGGTTGATTCAGTGCTACACGTATTACCGTCGACAATCATCGTGAGATGGTCTATCCGCCGAAAATTTTGCACCAATACTCTAAACATCTCTTGCTTATTTCGACTGCTGACCAGTTAATGCTTTTTAAATCCCAGCGATCGTGGAAGGTGTACGTTACCTACAGGGTCTCGCTGGCTTAATATCCTCGAATTCCATCAGGACGCACCGAGTTGTCTTCGCACTTTTGCCGAAGCAGGGACATGCCTCGTTCTGCTGCGAATATTCGCTCCGTACGTTTTTGTCCTTACGCGACCGTAGGCTCGAGTCCCAAATAGAAAGACACTTCCCTCTGTGTTATCGTCCATATTTTGGGTTCGGTGGGAGGGTGCGAGCCGGCTTTCGTTTGTCCTCCTGTTGGGGCAACTAATCAATGCGCATGCGCAGTAAACGGCGCACTCGACATAGACCTTTTTCGCATGTTTACGCGTCTTTATGGCTAACGGTGGGCGTTATTCACATTTGTACTATAGTAAACGTACCCCTCCCCTCATTTGCATAGAGAAGTTACCTTGAATTGCCCCCCCCCCCCCCCTAAAGAAAATATATCCTGGGTACCTGCCTGCTGAGAAGAATGGTAGCTTGATGCGCCGTCATCTTGCGCGCGCAGTGCTAGATGTCATGCGATCGAGCGCGCGCTAAGGCAGGCGAGCACGCGTCTCCTCTTCGACCCCGGCCGTGGCTGCGCATGGCTGTCCGCGTGGCTGAGGGCATACGCATCATCAAGGTAATATACGGCGGGTATAAGGACTAATAAGGGGGAGCCGAGACGGCTGGTGGCGTGATGCGCGCTTTCTTCCTGCGCGCCCAGTGTTATTCGGCGGTCACGTAATCGATCTTTCGGGGACGCGATGAGGCGAACGGCAGCAGCAATCGTCCTCTCCCTGCTTTTGGCGCTCTTTATTACGCGAGTATTTGTGACAGTGAGTGATCGTGGTTATCGAGTGACATCTGTTCACGTTTGTTAATGCGCGCGTGAGAGCATGCTTCTTAGTTTAATTAGTAAGCGAATGTTTACAGCAATTCACTCGGCCAATAAAGCCACAATCCTCACTTCGTGCAATCCTTAATACTTGGCTATCTCTATCAATGCTTCGCCTTTGGGGCGAAACTGCGAATTCATTTTTTTCCCACTCTGCCATCGTCCAGACGAAGCGCGCTTCTATTGCAGCGTCAAAGGTAAACAACGATGCAGACGGGCTCGCGAGACTGCGTTTGAAAACTTCGTGCTGATAGCGCAGAGTCATATATGCTCTCACGATTCGCGAGTGAGCGAACAAAATGATTATTTGTTGGTAATGTTTCACTTAGGGGGGATGGATTGATAGCGGACCTAGGTATTCAGCTATAGCTGCCTCTTATATATAGATACATTTAAAGGTGTGGTAAATCTGGAACAAAGTTACTAAACATTTTTAAAAACGTTAAAATATATTTCGTAACGTTTCCTTTCTCTATTGAAGGATTATTCCTGAAACCTCCTATGTAGCAAAATAGCTACAAATATTTCTAGTAGCTTTATATGCTGTGGGCATTGTTCTGAACCAAAATAATATGTGTAGCTTTGACCATTGCGTGGCAAAAAATGTTTACATGCTAATGACCTCAATTTTAGGGTATTTCTTAGGCTAAGCTGTTAAAGAAAAACCAAAATCTTGTGGTAACCCATTTAATTTGGTTCAGTAGGCGTCATATTAAGCAATCCCGAACAATTCACAAAACGTTGTTCGGAAAGTACAGCGGTTGGAGAGAAAATGTTCCTTTTGTGACAGTGAAAATGGCGTTTGGAGAGAACTGTTATTTAGAGTTTAATTTCCGACAAATTGACCTCGAACGCTCCTGTCGCGTAGCCTTCGCGATATTTTCTTTGAATTGATTTCTCATACCTCTTTCTTTATTTGCGTTCATCTTTCTTTTTTTTTTTTTTTTTGCTTCTGGCAGTGGCTTGAAAGTCTGCCTATCTGATCCTTTAATGGTCCATCCTGTTCAGTGCAGCGTCGCAAAACACACCTGGTGTGACACCAAGGGTCTCAAAAAGTTACTTTTTAGCATTGCTCGCCATCATTGTAGTAATTATTGGCATTATAAACAGTGGCTTTTACTATGGATGGTACAAAAAACCTGGTTTTTATGCACCTACACCAAACCAAGTGTTTGTACGGGAACTAGCGCGGCTATTATGGCACTTTTGGGGCATATACTGGTCTACTGAAAACATTAAAGAAGCTACACACATTGTATTTGTGAACGGTTGTGCAAGTAATAGATAATGGCAGGGGCGTGTTTGGCGCCATATTAAATACCTTACCGGTGCCCATCTGAGGATACCACTTTGCGCAAGCATTTGCCTTGGATGAGGGCATGTTTCAACGTTAAAATAAAGAAAATTGCATTTTTAGTCGGTTTTGCGGTCTATAATTCCTTAAAGAACATTCATCATAATGGCGTTGTACTGACAAAAGTTGCAAACTTCATGAATGCCAACATTGTTTCATAATAAAGATGAAAAAGCCGGTGCATTATTCTAGAACTATATTAAAGAATATTCAATATTCGATTCAATTCCATTCGGTTGTGGCACTATTCGATTCGTATATTTAACTGGCTTTCAAAAAGTGATACTGGCACACTAATAGATCTTTAGCTAAATGCTAGTTAGAGATCTACGCTCATTATCATAAGAAAATAGACGATACTGTATGTGCTAAAAAAAAAAGAGAAACAAGGTCAACTCTTCCACACGTGTGAAACACAACGGCCATTTACAAGGGCCCAGGTACACGTGCGCCTCAGGCACAGACAGAAAGGCTTGCTTGACATCAGCTCATTTGACAATATCTTCGGAGTTCTCCCCAGGCCGTTTTTAACGTGGGAACCTTCGAATGTGTAATAAAACTACCTGTAAAATATGTAGTGCGTTAATAACACGAAGCGAAATCGAAATAAGAAAGCGAAAATCGGCTCGGTATCATCGAGTGCATCGGCTCGAATTAAGTATACGGCACTGCCCCAGTATACATATACCGTGGAAGCGTCAGCGATGGTCATGCCGCCGCAGATGAGCAAGATTGTGCCCCAATTCACGTGGTTGGACACCTCGTCCCAGTTGATGATGCCCTGCTCGCTTTGTCCCAACACGTTGCTCTCCCTGGGGATCACGAACAGCATGGTCATCACCACCACCATGGGCACCGACGACTTGATCATCCTGCGCACCAAGAAATTCAGGGGCTTCCATCGCACCTAGTTTCTGGCAAATCGATTCCGTAAAATCTGCAAAGATGGAGGAAGTGTCATGAAAGAAAAAAAATGCCATCCACCCAAGTGTAGCAAGAAGCTACAAAGAAAATCCATACGAGATTATCAGAAAGAAGGCCTAGCAGTTGGAGAAAAAAAAAAAAACTTTGTCCTGGTCCGGCCATCGAACCCAAGACCAACGACTTTCCGGTTCGGTAGCTCTACCATGTGAACAGGATGCTAGCCGATTGCAGGGCCAGGCGAACTCGAAGTGTAGGAACAGTGGGTATGGCAAATTATTTCTGCGGAATTCGGCATGGTGACGATAAATACATAAAGGTGACTGAGTCCAGACACAAGACCACGACTTAAAAGAAAATGATAACAAAAGTACAGAAATACGTTTACCTCAAAAGTGTGGACAAGGAATGGAGGAAAAGGTCAGGATAGTTGGCAGCCAAGTACAGGGTAAGTGGAAGTAGAAGTATACAACTCGGAGTCATAAAGAAAGGGAGCGAAATGGAGACGGTAAATTTGACGCAAAGGATAGAACGATAAGTTCCATGAAGATTTACAAGCACGGCAAAATATATATCGGGAAGGGGAAACTCTACGGTAACACAAGGGGCAGTAGCTGGCTATCTGAGGCCCGAGCTGGTTGCCTGAGGTCAAAAAATATACCGCAGCAAATTTTTGCAACAGGATGAGGCATGTTTGCTGCCGCAAAAATCCGGAGAGGACTCGGCACACTGTGATTTATTGCCAAGATGTTCACCCAGCAAAGACCGTTGCGGGAAGGTGCATCTTCCAGAAGCACTTGGATTCAGAGACTGCGAACATTAATTGGTCTGCAGTCGAAATAAGCAAATTACGATTAGTGCAATAGCGAAAAAAATCGAATATATATAGTCGGGGTTGTTACAGGCACGGGCGACTTAACAATATAGATATAGATATTTTAATGCGTATTAATAACAAAAAGCAGAGACAGGTGAAATGCTAGTCTATATTTGCTGTAAACACGATTTTGCACGATTTTGCCTGAATATATGGCTGCGCGCGTTCAAAATAAAAAAAAAAGAAAGATTTTGCGTTCACCGCTGCACTGTTCTCGCTTAAATTTTGCAGAACGATCGCATTTTGTCGTCGACTTCGTTTAGTATAACACTTGGCACAATTATTTGCCTGTTATTTAAGACAAAGATGAGAAACTAATTTTGCCTACGGGAAAAATGGCGTCTGAAAAGCCGGCCCTGGCACAGACTTGCGCCGCCGCCTGCCGGCAGCAGCAGGAAGGAGCTGCTGCCGCATAAGCGCCCTATTTCAATATGTCGTTTCGTCTAAGAAGCAGCTCCTTCCTGCTGCTGTCGGCAGGCGGCGACGCAATTCTGTGCCAGAGCCGGCTTTTCAGACGCCATTTTCTTGAATAACAGACGACTAACCGTGTCATGTGTTATACTAAACGAAGTCGAAAACAAAATGCGATCGTTCTGCAAAACTTGAGCAAGAGCAGTGCAGTGCTGAGGGCAAAATCATTTTTTGAACGCGCGCAGCCAAATATTCAGGACACCCGCCGTGGTTGCTCAGTGGCTATGGTTTTGGGCTGCTGAGCCCGAGGTCGCGGGATCGAATCCCGGCCACGGCGGCCGCATTTCGACGGGGGCGAAATGCGAAAACACCCGTGTACTTAGGTTTAGGTGCACGTTAAAGAACCCCAGGTGGTCGAAATTTCCGGAGTCCTCCACTACGGCGTGCCTCATAATGAGAAAGTGGTTTTGGCACGTAAAACCCCATAATTTAAATATTCAGGATCCTGTACAAAAAAAGTTTCACCGGGGGTTACTCTCTCTGGCGCCTCGACCTAGACTCTGACCAACGACATAACGGATACCTGCCGCTACCCGTCAGTGAGCTCGTTGCCTGACTATCGCGCGTAACAAGGGAAGCCTATTTATTACCTATGGCAGAGGGGACCTTTCCTCTGCAAGTTTTACTTATTGTTCGCAGCAATAAACATTGTTAGAGCTGACGCCGCTGGTTGCCTTATTCGTCCGAATCCAACGTAGCTGTGACTACGCACACTGCGATTTGGGAAGTACTGCTGAAAGACTGTGTGGATCGATCCGGAGCTTGCCTTCAGCCCTAGCCTTACACCAGAGCGTAACCGCCACCTTCTATCACTTTCAGTGCATCGCCCTTAAATCGAAACCGGCCATATTTCTTTCAGGAAACTAATTCGACAACTTATATGAACTACATTTTTGCCTCGAGTGTCTCCCTAAAGGGTCATTAAAGCGCAGCACAACTTTTTTTCCCACTGCTGTAGTATTTACTCAATGCTATCTGCATTCATCTGCCGGAAACCTAACTGTTCATAACTGGCACCGAGAACGACTGTCAAATGTTTCCACTTTTGAGTATCGCGCCCAAGACAACCCGGGTACGTCAGCGTGACGTCACTGATTTCAAAGTATTTGGCCCTGTTTGGACCGCTGTTGTATGCACACAAACTATTGTGAAGATATTCGAATCTGAGTCTACGGCTCTTTTAGAATGCCCTGTACATTTACCTCAAAGAAAATCTAGGAATTCCTAGAGGACATTGATAAAATGAAGGGCATCTCGCGTAGCTGTTGCGGAAATTTCAGAAGTGCAATTTACCGATACTATAGAGGTCACGTGATCTAGCTCACGCTAAGGGGAGGCGAGCACACATCTCCTCAAGCCTGGCGGCTGTGCATGGCTACGCATGGCTGGCCGCGCGGCTGAGCGCATAGGCGTCCCGTGCGTTGTATGATCGAGGTAATCTGCGGCGTGTGGAATAAAAATTTTCAAATAATTGTAAGGACAATTAACGACTACTATCTGTACTGCTAAATTACATTTCTATAGACATTCCGAGCTATTTGCAATTAAATTCCACTTAGGCTTAATTGCTTATATATCTATGAGTAGTATTTGTGTAGGATCGATGCAATCGGGGCCAAGTTGCAAGGCTGTTAATTGTCTATTTCTCCTTACAGCCTTTAATATCAGCTCTTCAGAAGAGTGCGTCTAGTAGTTAGCGGATGTGGCGCAAGCCAGACTATTTCCTCCGGGATTTTCAGTGCGTCCCCGGCGCCGCCTGAAATCGTAGGCCATGCCGAGTAGCCGCGCTGATTCACTTAACGGAGGAAAAATAAAGATAAAAGAAAACAGGGAAAAAGAAAAGGTTCGAAGTGTCGCATCAGCAATCCTTCAACAAGTTATGTCTTTAACATGGCGATCATGATGCGTTTCAGCACTGGTAACCGCTTCCGGGGCGTGGAGCGCACAAAAGCATAGCCTACGAGATTCGATTTTGTCGCTCCATGAAAGCGCCGTCGTGGCATGCATTTGGACACCACCGATAACGCGTGGGCCGTTGCTTCGCGAGAAACCACGTACTTGTGGTGGGCAAAGGCGTCGCTCCAGCCGGGGATGAAGTGCGGCTTCTGAGTGAAGGTGAGCAGGATCATCAGCGTCAAAAGAAACGTGACCACCGACTCGGAAAATCTGTCGAGAAAAAAGAAAAGAGCGAAGTATAAGTGAGGAAACGCCGTTAGAACTACTCTCTCTCTCTCTCTCTCTCTCTCTCTCTCTCTCTGTAGAATCAACCCACTCTTAATCTGGTCCCATACAGGTTCCACTGAAGTGTAATGTCTCACTTACGAAGTGGCACTTCTGCGGAACGAATATCTTTGAGTGTCGGCTCTTCCTAAGGCCATGCTCCTGGCCGCTGCATACTACATATAACTCTTGATGCCGTTTCACATAATTTTGACTAAGAAAGTGGAACATCCTAAACTCGTTCCACACATTTCCCTCACCGAAGCAGAACATATCTGCAAGGAATGTTCTTACTCATAGAAGCTTACGCGGAACGGCTCGAGATTGCGTGTATGTTGTCCACGCCATTTATACTCTTCAACAGCAGTGGCGTACACGAGCAATCGCCTGCTATTGCTGTTTCTTCTAAAAATTTTCCGCGTTTCTCCGTTTAAGAACTCAGTTAAGAACTTCATGTATAGGCGCTGTCCAAGTGAAACTAAAGAGCCGGGTACTTCCGGATACTTCTCGGATTACTTCACTGCGGTGACGAAAGAACTTGCGAAATATGATAGTGAGCCCAGACGGCGATGACCAGTCATTGTTTGTGAGCACTTTTTTCAAGGTGAATAGCCTGAACCCAAGGCTTCAAACACAACAGTGGCGTTTGGTAGTTTTCCTTTTTCGTTATTTATGTGAACAAGTGGACATTACGTGGACCACATTTCGTTCCAATGTGTTCCATTTGCTTGTTGTTTTTTTCCTAAATCTTTTTCTGCCATCCTGTTCGCACATTTTCGCACTGCCGCGGTCTACTTAACACAGCAGTAATCCGTCAAAATCTTGACAGCCGCGAGTTTAGAATCACCGAAGTTCCAGCGCAAATAATGCCCTAAATGAATCGGCATGTTTGGAACGCATCAATGGATTTGTGTTTGTTAAGATTGAGTTATTTGCCCGGAACAAGTGTACCTCAGGTGGTCCGCATTTTGTTCTAGATGAATAGTTCATTTTCTTTTTTTGTTCTTTCGTTTCACCGAAAGCTTTTGCGATCCTGTTTGCTCATTTTCTTGCGATTGCGGCCGTCTTAACGGAGGAGCAACACATCGTAATTTTGACAGTCAGTCGTTTCAATTCAATGCAGTTTCAGTGCGTATCAGGCCCTGAAAACAGTTACTGCATAGCTTGCCTGCTAGTCTTGCCCCGCCTGTAGCGACGTAATGAAGAAGAAGAAGAAAAAGAAAAAGAACAAGAAGAAGAGAAAGAAGAAGAAGAAGAAGAAGAAGGAAAAGAGAAAGAAGAAGAGGAAGAAGAAGAGAAAGAAGAAGAAGAGAAAGAAGAAGAACAAGAAGAGAAAGAAGAAGAAGAAGAAGTAGTAGAAGAAGAAGAGCAAGTTGTTGTTGGTGGTTCTCGTCGTCATCATCATCATCATTATCATCATTGTTACCGCACGAAAATGCACCGCCATTCGGAAGGAAGATCAATCGTTTCAACTTACGTGATGTGGCCGAGTTCGTCGCAGCGCTTGGCCACTTCCCTCATGACTGCCTCCTCCGTGTCTGGGTTGGAGGTCCGCGACCCTTCGTCCCTAAAATAAAACGCGCGTCAGGTTGTTTGATACTTCTGCGACGGGTCATATAACCGTTCTGTAACAGAATCGACGAGCCCACTTTCGCACTTTGTCTTGGGCTCCGTGTTACAGAGAAAAAAAAAAATAAGGAAGGGACGACACAACCCAAAGCATACCAAAGCGCTAACGGCCAAGTCTTTGTGTTATTCGTGGCCAATAGCATATGTTACACATGCTGATGAACGTGTGATAACCGAACTTTTGCGAGCATTCCAAGTCAACGAAGGTTTTCGTGAAGGCTTGAAGCAACGCGGTTGTACAACGCAATTTAGAAACGTGCCAATTACTGGGAAACAGAAGACTCAACAGGAAAGAAATTCTGGAAGCGTTCCGCGTCTAGAAGTTTGACCCTGACAAAGGTGTGAGCACGCCGTCCTTGTTACAAGCAGGGAGCTTATACCTTCATAGACAGGCACTACGCGCACTACAGGCACTACAAGGTGTAGTAGAGTGCGGCAACTACTGGCCGTTAAAGATGTAGTGTTAGTCTGTTAAGGACAACGTTTTACTGAAATAAATAAAGTCAACTGTAAGTCCAGTGCCTTACTAGGGTGTCCCAACTATGACACACCGAGATTTAAAAATATGGAAATGGCACATAGCTGGACAGAAATAAGGTAATATTATTTGCCGTCGCATGGAGGTACTCAGATTAAGTGGTTGCATTGCGCGTAATACATTATTAGTCTTAAATAGTCAATCGACTTTTCAAGTATTATGATTAGGTGAAAAGTGTCAATCAGCAGATTGTAGAGCAACATGAAAATCTCCCGACACAGCTTTTTGTTGCTCAGTACGCTCTACATAAAGGTGCTCTTCCAAGCGTGAAAGAAGCCCGCGAATACACGCAAATGTACTTCTAGCGGGCAGTCGCGCGGCGGTTTTACGACCTAAGCTACTAACTAGCGCCGTCTATTGCGTTGCCCAGCTTCCTTCATTTGATGCGTTAGCATTATTAAAATATTATAGGCACTTCCCGGGGGTTATCTGTGTGTATATGCATGCATGCTTGTTTGTATCTATGTATGTTTGTATCTAACCGTTTTCCCACCTACTGGCTAGTCCGTGCTTGAATGGTTAGCGCATCGGGCTGCTGTGATCGGGTAAAAGGTTTGGAAATTAACCACTGGGTCAACTTGAATCTCCGAGTGTGTGCGAATGTGCACATACTGAGTGTGTGCGCACACATACCCTGAGTGTGTGCGAATGTGTCACTGTATATGGGCGCTGGGTAGGCATTGCTGTTCTAAAAAAAAAAAAAAAAGAAAAACTTTCTGACGCAGTTCTGGAGCACAGGGTTTGTGCCACTCGCTCCGTGCTGGTCTTTAATGAAACTACTCGATGCTAACTTCGGTATGTGCCAGTAGGGTTTTCAATGAACGCCTTTGACGCAACTTGGGCAGCTAGGTATGCACCACTGTGCCGCTCTAGGACGACAAGAAATGTAACTTATATTTCTCCGACGCTCAGCAGAATCGAACCCACGTCACAAGGGTTCCTCAAGCACAGAAACCCTACGCTTTAGCCGGCTGTGCCACAAATGCACTCGGCAAGTGTTTCTTTTCAATGAGCGCCTTTCACGCCAACGCTTTAGCGAGCTGCGCCATTAATGCACCGGGTTCGTGCCGCACTTCAATGAACGTCTCGCCAACTCGGATCACTGAGTACATGACACTGAGTGTGCGGCAAGCGAGGGAACAATTCTCAGCGTTTATTGGCGCCGCGCTTCTCGTCTCGGAGGCCGTGCGCAGATTTCTCGGCAGTGCTACCAGATGGCGCAGCGTGTCCAGAAGGAAGCGCGAGAGAGGCGTCCCGCTGCAGTACACGACTCGTACATAACTCTTCTAGACGGTTGCGATACGTTGTGTCGCCGTATTGATCCAATGCTAAACGTATTACCGTCGACAGACACCGTCAGCTGGGTTCCGCCGCATTTTTGTTTCTTTCGCTTTCTTTTCTAATCTGTAGCTCTTTTTAAGGTAGACGGGCAAATAAAGTTGGTCTAATTAGATTTCTTGAATCACGTGGGAGCCAGTAATACCCTGTTATAACGAAATGATTAGGCATGTTACAAACTGAACAGCACATACATTTGTTACATTATTAATGCGATAGACTAGTTGATTAGGAGCTATGGTGTTGGACAGCTAAGCACGAGGTCGCGGGATCGAATCCCGGCCACGGCGGCCACCTTTCGGTGTGGGCGAAATGCGAAAACACCCGTGTACTTAAATTTAGGTGCACGTTAAAGGACCCCAGTGGTCCAAATTTCCGGAGTCCCCGACTACGGCGTGCTTCATAATCGGATCGTGGTTTCGGCACGTAAAACCCCATAATTTTTAATAATGCGAAAGCGTTATATGCCCCATGAAGTGGAAAATCCGGCATCCGTTGCTATTATCCGATGGTACCAGAACCCAGGTGATGACGTCACGTTCCCGGCGCTTGACCTACTGCGGCTCGCACTGGAAATTCCGCAGGTAACAGCCGCGGTGTCGGACGGACGCCGTGGCCCCCACGGCAAAAAACCCGACCTCAGCCACTCCCAAAATTGAATTAAGGCAGAAAGAAAGTGAATTCAGTGGAATTACAGTGGATTAAAACGAATTAAGGTGGATTATGGTGGAGCATTAATTTAAGGTAATAACTTGGACAAGGCATGATGCTTTCGCATTCAAATCACGTAAGGCTACTTAAGTGACTGTCAATTTTTTTCGTTATTTACATCAAGCAGGTGGAATTCGGGTCGGCCACCTTTCGTTTTACATAACTAATTCACCTGCTTTTTTTTTGATGTTCCACTTAAAACTTTCCTCATCCCGTCTGCCCATTATTATGCTATTGCAGTCTACTTAGGACGGTCGGAATATTGAGAGTCAGTATAGTTTCAAATTAATGTTGTTTCAGGGAGAATCATGCTCTGATGAATATTTTACCACGCTCTAGGAACAGAGACAGTGCCAGAGGCTCCTTTTTTAGGGTGTAATGGTTCAGCTTATATTTATCTTCATTTTGGAAACTTATATTGTGTGGAGCAGAAAGGGGTAGTTGCACTTTGCCTGAGCATATAGACCTATAAAGGAAAAAAAAAACCGATGCTGTCGTGGTGTCGTATGCATGGGAATGCCGTATTGGAATCTTTCTCAGATAGCCATGCCACCGGGAGTACGTGTCCGGCAAGGCAGAGTGTTGTCTGTCACAGTGGTTCGTTTTTTAAAAAAGGTTACGTATAAAATGCAGATTTTCCTTGATTATTATGGATTTTTTTTATTATACTTTAAGCGCTCGTGTTGCGTTATGCAAGTTATATCAGTTGTGTACCGTACCAGTAGGCGTTTTCAAGTTTTTTCTACCAGTTTCTATTGCGACTGTTTATTGTGAAGGTGTTGTGTTTTGTACGTCACGTTGAGGTTGTGTTTTAACCATCGTGGTGGTTTCTTTGGATACGGCGTTGTGCTTTCGAGTGCAATGTCGCGCATTCGACTACCGGCAATCAATCAATCAATCAATCAATCAATCAATCAATCAATCAATCAATCAATCAATCAATCAATCAATCAATCAATCAATCAATCAATCAATCAAACCCGCCGTGGTTGCTCAGTGGCTATGGTGTTGGGCTGCTGAGCACGAGGTCGCGGGATCGAATCCCGGCCACGGCGGCCGCATTTCGATGGGGGCGAAATGCGAAAACACCCGTGTGCTTAGATTTAGGTGCACGTTAAAGAACCCCAGGTGGTCAAAATTTCCGGAGTCCTCCACTACGGCGTGCCTCATAATCAGAAAGTGGTTTTGGCACGTAAAACCCCAAATATTATTATTATTATCAATCAATCAATCAATTGCAAAGAAACGAAACTGACATTGCGTCGTATAGCAGCCTCCGCATGTACATCCACGAGAAGAGCAGCAGGACCAGCATAATGGGAACGTTGTAGGCCATCCAAGACACAAACGAGGGTTCCTTGGCTGTGGGAAAGCGGCTGCACGAGGGCAAGCGGGAAAACAAATAGATTGGTTATAGATTGGTTTCGAAGGAATCCGCACTCGTGTATGCGACGCTCACAATCAGAAAAAAAAAATAACTAAAGCACAGTGCAATTCTTATGCTGTCGGCTGTCGGGGACGAATTGACCTCTTCTCCACTGGTTATTTTCAGGTCAGACATCTTTTAATAAGAAGCTTGTGCAGGAAAAAAAAACAAAAACAATGAAACTGCATTGGGGACAAAGCTAGCAGCACAGAACACATTTCAATAGCCCTGAATTACGTTTTATATGTTTCCAGCACAGGGCGTCTCGAATAAAATTGGCCTAGCTGGAAAGATTAATGTTAATGTCAGTAACAATGGCGGCTGAGAATAGGAGGACGCAACTGAATGCATGCACGTTGTCGGCTGCTAATTGACAAGTCACAACACTTTTTTTTTACATTCTAGAGTAGCACATTTGGTCGAGAATCATTACTCAGCTTCAATAGTCATTTAGAAAAAAATGAGAAAGATTCCAAAAACCTTCCAGAGAAATGTCGATTTGGCACTTCTGAACTTTTCTTATCTTCGCGTAATAAGGAACATACTTGATAAATGTCAGAGAGGAAAGGGTATAATATCCGTGATGACTTGCTTGCCCGCTGCGATCGCAGTCGTCTCGAGAGTTTCACGCGTGAAACGATGTCGCTTTTAAAGACCCGGTTCCGTATTCACAAAACGTTCCTACGCTAAAAGCGTTCGTGCCGGCCAATAGTGATGTAGGACATATTAGCGAAGGCGATCAGCCAGCGAAAAACAGCCCTCACGAACGAAAAGCTTTGCGAATTTGGCTCCAGGTTTGCAGGGCGTACGCTCTGGCAGCGTCTAAGCCGCAATATTGTTCTAGAACCAGCACGGTGTAAAGTTGAATTTTATGCGGATTCACTTATCTCCACCAGCACAGAAGAATATGTTGCGGGACTACAAAATGGCATACGGTGACGTCACGCGAATAATTCCTAACGTCGTCGAGGAAGCGATAAGGCAGAGACATAGGTGTTCGCTGCGGTATTCGCTGCGGTGTTCGCTGCACTAAAGCAACGGACAAGGCGGTTTCATCGTAGGAATGAACAAAGGTGACAATACAATGCAAGGCATTGCAATTGACCTGACAGGCAAAGCAAATCACTAAACCAGGAATCATACCAGCCTCGTCACTTTCTCAGAGGCAGCTTAATAATTCAATGGCATTCTTTCGTGCATGCTCCATTTGAAAAACGAGCAATCGCCTTTCGTTCGTGTGAACGACTGGGGCTTGTAGCTCGAAGCCAACTTCAATTTCCATATTCGAATACATGTAGAAGGAAGAAACGCTTTTATGAATCAAACTCTGCGCGAATTTGAATGAAATGTGTTGAGTTTGTGAGAAAAAATTAAATGATAGCATCGCTATGAAGAACAATTTTGATTTAGGATCTCCAATGAAAAAAAATGTTTTATATTCGTAAGTAAAAAACAAAATTAAGCACTAAGTTTACAAATTCGTGACTGCGCATCAAAGACAGATATCGTAGTACTACAAAATGCATCTGTTAGAGCATATCAAGAGGACAAATTTCACATATAAATTTCAGCTTACGCGAAGGTGATGCAATGTTTCCGCATGTTTTGCTGAAGCCCTACTCACAAATTAATGGCATACTTCAGAGCGGTGTATGTTGTATCAATTTTGTCCTCTTAAGATTGATTATTAGGTGCAATTAACGCAATTGTTATATCATTATTCATTATCGAGTTGTAAAATTGGCACTTGAATTTCCTGAAAATTTGGAATCCTCAAGAATTTAAACACAATGGCGGTCTACGTAAAATATCTGCTTCCTACGGTGGGCTGATTTTAATAATTTCTTCTCTTAAATGCCGCAAACTTCGTCATCGTCACTGAAAGAAATTCAGCCGTAGCCGTACAGAAACGTCCTTTATGCGCTCCAATTGTTTCGTACGTTTTCAATACGATTCCTACGGATAAATTAAAGCGGCATTCGCACGTGATTCCTAAAGGTTCCCTAAGAATTATAACATACGGAGTGCATACTAGAGTGCATACTAGAGTGCAAAGAGGAACGTTTCACTATAGGGCGACGTTTCTGAGCCAATCGGGAAGGCCGTGAGCTGCCTCGTGAGCCAACCGGAGCTGACAAGATGGCAAACTCGACAACGTGGTGGAATTTGACAATATTCAGAATGCCATTTGTCGCACTCTGAACTCGAAACTATGCGTGGGTCGTTCTCGAAGCTTGCACCGACCACACCTCAATGAATGGTGTAATCTTTCAGTGCGAAGTGAACACGGTTTACGGCGTACATACACCGTAAGCTGCGCACGTAACGCGATTCCGCGGGATCGCCACGAGACGAGCTTTCGAGGTCACCAGAAGACGAAAAAAAAAAAGAACAGAAATAGCGGGAAGGAACTGCTTTTGCCGGTGTTCATCATATACGTCACGGTGCTCGAATGTTGCCACGTTCTAGTGAAGGCGAAGAATCAAACACTGCCAAGAGCGTGAGTTAAGAATTCGACTCTTTTCTAGGTGAACGGCTCTGTTGAGAAGAATGAGAAATGCTCGCAGCCTAACGACAGCTGCGAGCGCGGTCGTCGGTCATCGAAAAGCTGATCTCGGGAAGTCGATCCAGTCCGCGATTCATAGACGCATCGCAGTACATTAGGAAATCATCTCGCGCGCCGGCTTAAACATTCGAGAATGTACAACAGCATTCGCGTCACATCTGAATAGGCAAGGCTCTTTCGCGACGGAATGTGCGGATTGTTCACAATGAGTTCATTGTGAACAATGCTTCAGCGTG